>NC_083439.1:41820923-41824479 GCF_020745735.1 Hemiscyllium ocellatum | reverse complement strand
CGTAAATGAAAAAATTGCCGATGTTGAAAATCAAACAAAAACAGTCGATGCTAAAAAATTTCAGGACGTCTTGCAGCATCTGTGGAGAGACGGACCCAGTGGATGTGAAACGTTAACTGTGATTCATCTGCACAGATGGTGCCTGCTCACCTGTGATTTTACAGCAATATCTGTTTTTGTTTCAAATTGGCAGATTTTGTCATAGTTCATGAGAACAGTGTTCTCGAGCATCAAATAGACAGCGTGTACCTGATAGTGTGAAATGAGACAATAATAATGAATGAGTAAAGAGTGTTGTACTGGAAAAGCACAGCAGGTCAGGCAATATCCGAGGAGCAGGAGAATGGACGACTTAGGCATAAGCCATTCATCAGGAATTAGGCTTGTGAGTCGGGCAGAGGGACAAAATTGAAGCCAGGTGCCAACTCGCAGGCACCTCCTCTACTGACCCGATCACAAACTCTCCTCCCATCACCAAACCATCATCTCCAGACTATCCACAACCTCATCACCTCTGGGCGTCTCTCATCCACAACCTCCAACCTCATCGTCCGTGAACCATGCACTCCCGATTCTACCTCCTTCGTTTGATTCACAAACCTGATTTCCCCAGTCGACCTATTGTCTCAGCCTCCGCCTGTCCCATCTGAATCATCTTTCCTACCTCGTCCAATCTTATTACCCAGTCCAGGAAATGTGCATTAATATTCGTGACACCCCTATGCACTTCACCTCCGCCATGAATTTCGTTTCCCTGGCCCCAACGTGTCATCTTCACTATGTACATCCAGTCACTGTACAAATCCATCTGCCATAGCAGAAGTCTGCAAGCCTTCCATTTCTTAATCTCACACCATCGCAACCAGTAACTTTCCACAGACATCCTCATCCACCTGACTGAACTAGTCCTCACAATCAACAACTTATCTTTCCAATCTTTCCACTTCCTCCATCGAAACGGGTAGCCATGGGTATCCGCATGGGACCTTGGTAGCTTGCCTGTTTGTCAGATACGCGAACTGTCCATCTTTCACAGTTACTCAGGCACTATCCTCCGCCTGTTCCTCCGCTACATCGATGAATGCATTGGCGCCATTTGGTGTTCCAACGAGGAGCTTGAATAGCTCACCAACTTTACCAACAGCTTCCACCCGACCTCAAATTTACCCGGATCATCTTGGCAACTTCCCTCACCTTCATGGACCTCTCCATCACCGTCTCTGGCGACTGACTAATTATAGACATATACAACAAGCTCACCTAATCCCACAGGTATCCAGACGACATCTCCTCCAACCTTATCTCATGTAAAAACTCCATTCTTTATTCCCAATTCCTCCGCCTCCACCACATGTGTTCCCAGGATGACTAATTACACCTCAGAAAGACACAGTTGGTCTCCTTCTCGTCCATCATAAATTGCCTTCCCACGTGGTTGACAACGCCGTACAGCGCATCTCTCCACATCACACACCGAGACCCTTAAAACCCACGCCACTCAACGCAACAAAGACAGAACCTCCTGGTGCTCATCTTCCACCTAACCAACCTCCGCATTAAACGCATCATATCCTGCCACAGATGCCACCTCCAAATAGATACCACCACCAGAGATATATTTCGTTACCCAGCCCTGCCAGATTCCGAAAAGACCATTCCCTCCACGACCCCCTCATTGTCCACACTTCCCTCTACCAGACCACATCCCTCTAGTGGCATGTTTCACTGCCACGAAAGGAGGGATGAAACTAGCACCCACACCACTCCCCTCATCTCCAACCAAGGCCCGAAGGGATCATTCCACATCCATTAGAAATTCACTTGTACAGCTAATAATGTCATCTGCTGCATCCGTTGCCCCTAGTGTGGTCTCCTCTACATCAGGGAGACAAGACACCTTCCTGCATATCATTCCAAGAACACCTTTGGGAAACCTGCACCCACGAACCTCACCGTCTCGTGGCTGAACACTTCAGCTCTCCCTCCTCCCGGACCTCCTCCACTGCTAAAACCTTTACCACCCAACGCCTGGAGGAGGAAACTACACATTCTGGCTTAGGTCCTCGAACAGCATACGGGATAAATGTGAATTCGAACAGTTTCGTCATTTACCCTCCCCCAAACACAAGCCTTCAACTTGCCACCGCCCTCTCGACCCATTCCATCACTGCCACTTCTGACATATTATGTGCTCCCTCCTATTCATCCATCTATTGCTTTCCAGCTATTTCCCTCAACCCCACACCACTTGTATTTATGTCTCAGCCCCAACTCACAAATCTTTTCCTGAGGAAGGGCTTAAGCTGAAAACTGAATTCTCCTGCTCCTCGAATGCTTCCTGATCTGATGTGTTTTTCCAGCATCACACTACCAACTCGGATCTTCAGCATCTGCATTCCTAACTTTATCTTTGGAATTATCAATGACGTTGGTGTGAAGATATCCCTTGATTGCAGTGATCACAGTGTGACTGAGTCTTCCATTTATTTCGGGTGAGGCAGGCTGGATCTGAGACGAGCGCTTAACACCTAAACAACGGGAATGGGATCAGATAGCGAAGTTAGGGCAGGCTGAAGTGAAGTGGAAAGTTCTGTCAGAAGATGGGTCAATACAACTGCCCAATATCACCCAGATTGTAAAAGACACACAGAAGGAGTAAAGCCGTTCAGTGCAGGGACATGACAGGTTAAGTGGAAAGGAGACAATACAACACACTGAGGTGCAGTGGAATTATTTATGTGAAATGTTTCGATATATAAGCTACTTTACATATGCACTGTCCTCACATTAGAAAAAGGAATTTCCTGCAGTGTAACGGCGACATTTGCCTGTGACATCACAATGTTGAGAGATACTGACATAGTTTCTTCTGTAGCAGAGTGGCCTAGTGAAAGCATGATCGTCCCATAAACCAGAATTCAATACTTCAAAGCTCTCCTCTGCACGGTACAACTTATTTGCTGTTCCTGTAGTCAGATCTCAATCGCTTCTCAGTGTATCTTCTTCTGCTTCCTGCTTCACGAAAACACTTGAAATGTGAACAAATCCACTTTCCACTTTCACCAATCTTTTGTAACTCCCGAGTTGGCACAGATACGAGTGACCGATTGGCCTTCTCTAGCGCTCTCACTCTCGTATGATCCGAATGATAAAGTGCACTGTTTCTGATCTGCAGAATGTCCCCATCGGGACGGTGCTGTTTATCTCATACCTGTGGACTGAGCTGTCTCTTGGCAGAGTATTCAGCCATTTCCCTCCACTTGCAGGCATTATGAGAGGGTATAAGTGCTCTGAAGCTTCCTTCACGGGCACAGCCAAGTGCAAGAGCGCCGCTGGAACTTAGCAACTTTGATTGCGAACCTCCTCCAAATATCTTTTATTTGAGAGAGAGCGAAAGATGCTGAGCTGGTGGGAGAGAAAGAAATGAGCTGTGGACTCTCTTTCCTCAGTAAAATACCAGTAAGTGCATTTTTGTGCTGCACGTTTGATTTTCAGAATCAATCTTCGGAGAACAATCCTGCTGAATGTCTTTTGTTTCAGAGGCGTCGGCTTCTTT